>NC_057797.1:694569909-694572761 GCF_018294505.1 Triticum aestivum
CCGTAGGGACAACAATCATACCATAGGCTAGCTTCTAGGGTTTAGCCTCCTTGATCTCGTGGTAGATCTACTCTTGTACTACTCATATCATCAATATTAATCAAGCAGGACGTAGGGTTTTACCTCCATCGAGAGGGCCCGAACCTGGGTAAAAACATCGTGTCCCCGGTCTCCTGTTACCATCCGCCTAGACGCACAGTTCGGGACCCCCTACCCGATATCCGCCGGTTTTGACACCGACACACACCAATCAGATAGAATCGCCACTCATCATACCTCACCATGCCTTATCGGACATAACCGTCTCGACGAAGAACTAGAGACAAGCTCGTGTCTACCCAAGACAGAGACTTTCCCGGATTCCTTCCGGTAGGCATGAGAGGCATACGAGGGTGACTACTATCACAAACATATCAAATTCCAACAGCACGGAATCATCAATATGCACTCATGAGTAGGATCATATGTCATCACATAAAATAATGAATACTCCGAGTCAAGGTGGTGTTGTAACCATATCAAACAACACACCACAATATTATGCCAGGGTTCAAAATGCTTGCCTTCAAGAGTATGCAAGTGGGGGCGCATTTTTTGAAAGTTGCCTCCCTCTTCAAAATCCTATTTAAGAAAAATTCAAATTAACACATAGTTTCAAAACAGTACAAAAAAGTTTTTTGAATTTTTTTCAAATAAATATGAAAATAAACTAGACAAAATTTGAGAAACAACAGAAAAAGAATCAAATCAATTGGACTTGTATTTAAAAAGTTATAGCCAGTCAAAGTTTAGTCAAAATCTATTTTTAATAAAAATCAGAAAAAGAAAACGGTTCGGCAACACTTACATTTTCTTCTACTGAAGGCGTATTTGGTGGAATGCGCTTCCACTTAAAACACGCTTTGGTGGGGCTGGGTCACTGACAGTGGGTCCATCGGGCCCACTGGTCAGGTGTGACCAGTCGCCTGCACCTTCTTTCTCCTCTAGCCGAGCAGAGGCAGGGCTCCGGCGATCGCCACCGACGAAGAGCGGCTTCCCACGGGGTTCCGAGGGCAGGGATGGATCCACCAGTCCAGGGCGGTCCTCCCAGTGATCGAAAGGCTGGCGGGGACGAAGGGAGTCGCCGGCGGCGAGCTCCGCGGCGGACGGTGGCTTCGGGAGGATTGGGGTCTCAAGCTACGGTGGCTCCCGATCATGTTTGAGAGGTGGGGTGGCTCCGCAGGATCGAGGAGAAGAGGATGGAAGCACAGGAGGGGTTAGGGGCCTCGGTCTTGGCCGGATTTTACCGAAACGTGGCGGCGGCCGAACCTGCCGGAGATGGGAGAGATGATGGCCTCTGGCCAAATTAGGGAAGGAGCGGGCTTCCTACCACTTGAATAAGGCCGCTGACGGGCTCAGGCGTGATCGGGAGGGCTATTTATAGCCCGGAGAGGTCGGTTGCCGCTGCCGTGGATAAGAACGCCGGCGAACCGCCGTTCTGTAGCCAGGGGGCGCGTGGCGATGGCTGGCGGGGTTTGGCAGGGCGAATGGCTGAGCTCGGGCTGTTCAGGGGTGAGCTGGCGCGTGGCTGTGGCTCGGGCGGCGCCGTCCATGGCAGGAGCCTGCTGTGGACGCCGGCGTGCCGCCAAGGGAGCTCTGACGGCGGCGCTGTAGGGCGCCAGGGTGGCTTGGAGGGTTCTGGTGAGCGGGCGAGGGCAGGGCGTGGCTCTGGGGGTGAGCAAAGGCCAGGGGCCAGACGCGGCGACTCGGGCGCACACACGTGCAAAACGCGCGCTCTAGCCGCGCCCAGAGCACGCACGCGAGGTGCTCGGCAAAATGCCAATGCCTTCCAGGGGGCTCTAATCCACACGAGTTTTAGCAGGGTGGGGCTATAGACTAAGGTAGAGCCATGAGACACGCTGTTTGGGCAAAGCAAGCGGGTTCAAAATGCAAACTAGGTTTTATGCCAATTCTGTTCATGAACTCAAGGTGTTCGACAAAATGCTATGGTCATCTGGGCATCTCTTGGGGTGGCCAAAAACTCCAGATCATAGTCTCTTTAGATGATAAAGAGGGTGGCAAGGTTAGTTTGACAAAAACAAAAACTCCCTATTGCAAGTTTTTGAGAAAACCAAATCTGGACAGAAATTAAAGGCTATTATTGCATGGACCAAAAATATTCCAATGGGTCCAATCTCTTGGACTTAAGGGTTTGGTAGGGCGGACTATAAGCAGGACAGATCTCATGGTCACTAGAGGAAAACAAAATAGAGTTGCAGTAGAAAATACCAAACTGGGCCAGAGAGCAAAAGAGGATGATTTGCTCAAATTTTTCAAAGAACTGCAATGGGTTTTTGCATAAAGTTGAATTATATACTCCTACTAACATCTCCCAACTTTGGTGGAATTTTTAAAGAAATATTTAAATAGGTTGCAGTGCAAACCACAAACTGATCCAGATTTGAAAACTTGAGGTAAGGCTCAAAATTTCCAAATAACTAAAAGAGATTTTCCCATAAAAGTGATGTGGGAACATCACATGACATCCCCAAATTTTGGTGGGGATTTTAAAGCAGTATTTGAAAGGGTTGTAGTGCAAATGGAACCCTAAAACTTATGAAAAAACACTTTAAAAGAATAAAGCTCAGGAAAAATAATTGTAGAAATAATTCCACTGATAGAAGAAATGCTCTTGGGAAGATATACAAGTCCAACAATATTTTGAATTTTCACTTGGGTGAAAAGTCCACAATTCAGGAGAAAAGAGTGGTTCTGAAATAAAAGAAAAATCCAGAAAATAAAAATTTAATTTACCATGACCAAATTTTGATTAATAAATCATGGTTAAATTTTTTGGGGTGTTACACGGGGGC
>NC_057797.1:694573306-694582748 GCF_018294505.1 Triticum aestivum
GAGAGGGAGAGCAGAGAGAGTAATGGGCGGGGGTGGGGGGCCGTTAGTTAGTCTGCCCTTTGCCGCCCGTCGCTCTTTGCCGTCCGCCTTTATCTCTTTTTGTCGTCTGCTAGCGGACGGCAAAGAGATGGGACGTTACGTTTTTTTCTAAACGGGCTGGGGGTGGGGGTCACCTCTCTCTTTGCCGTCAGCTGGCTGATGGCAAAGAGCTGGCAGATGGCAAAGGCCTGTTTTGCCGTCCGCCGTTTCTTTGCCGTCTGCTTTTCGGTAGCTGATGGCAAAAAGGTTCTTTGCCGTCTGCTAGCAGACGACAAAGAGCTGGCAGATGGCAAAGTAGCTAATTCCAGTAGTGTATAAGCCCCTTTTTAATGTGTGCAAAGTGTCATCGCTTTCCAAGGCTAACACTCCATTTCGTGCGTTCTATCAAAGAAAATTTATGCCGCTGAAAATGCACAACATGTAGGAACAAGAAAAACAATAGAATTAGGATGCATGTTCTTTTTCAACTAGATTAATTAATTAAGAAGAAGAGAATTGCCTGGTGAATTAACAAAAAACCGGGCGGAAATTGAGACATATAGACCACATGTAGACTACTCACTAAAAAAGAAACTCCATAACCCACGGTTAAACCAAGAAACATACCTAACGTGTAAGAATCACGATCTCCCGCACTTTTACGGCACAAAGAAACCCCCAACAAATGCAATGTTGAAGGTAACAGACACCACCAAATCCATGAAGATGAGCTAATCGAAGATGGTGGTCGAAGAGACTGAGTATCATCCATTAAACAATCGCGGGCGCCTTAATAATGCCATCACTCTTCTTGCCTATGCTCCTGAGAGCCTTCTTCACCTTTTTCGTTTTGTCCGTAGAAGCCTCTTCCGCTAGAAGACAAGCAATCGCCTTGCCAAATTCAGGGCTAGCTGCCTCCAAGTAGGCAAGCAAGCCTATTTGGTTGCACCCGAGCCATAGAACGGATCAGGTGCATGCAGGCCTGATCTCATTATGTTGGAGTCTGCGTGCTCCTTGGTGAAACTGGGGTCACTTGTCCCGTGTTAGTTGCACTCTATTTGGGTGGCCCAATTCACCGTGGTCTGTAATAAACTTTTTTTTTTGGTTGTTGTTCTGAATTTGTTGGGTTGTTGTCTGTGATAGACTTTATTAATTTAAAGCCAGTTGCTCCTTGCGTTTTCGTTTTAAAAAATAAAATAAAAGCATGTCAAGTTGAAAGCTGCCGAATGTTTTTCCTTCATGAAAATTGATCCTTTTCTGTTCTCAGACTTGGTTTATTGGGTTTTCTTGCGTCAGAATTTTCGTTCCTGTATGTGATCTTTGTTGATCGATCGCCTGTGTTCCTGGTTCTGATGCGTCCATGTGAGCAAATGCACATACTGAGAGAGAAATATACTCCATGAATCGTACAAATTGGCACGCATTTCATAATTTTTTCCAATACATCAGACTTGAATCTATAACTGAGGCATCCCACTTTTTTTTTTGAGATGTAGAGCAGGAGAACTCTACTCAGCAAGAGCATTACATTCCGAGAGGATCAGAGAACGAAAACTACTCGGCACTTGGCCCCTGAGCTCCTAGTTAGCGCTGCAAGGCCGTGAGCCAGCAAATTGCAGTGTCGCTTCATACTCCCTTCATTTCTTTTTACTCCGCATATAAAATTTGATCAAAGTCAAACTACACAAAGTTTGACCAAATTTATATTAAAAAATATGAACATCTACAATACTAAAAATATATAGTATGAAAATACTTTTCATGGTGCATCTGATAATATTGATTTCATATTATGAATGTTTATATTTTTTAATATAAAGTAAGTCAAACTCTACCAAGTTTGGCTTTGATCAAACCTTATATGCGGACTAAAAAGAAACGGAGGGAGTACATTGGACGCTGCAAAGCAGCCATGGATTTCTTTATGTCCATGATTAGGCCATAATGGAGGAACGCGTTGGGTTTTGTGTAAGAAAAAAAAATAGAGCTATACAAAATAGCGTCGGCCCTTAAAATACGCTATTAGCATGCTTTTTTTAGCGAGACAGTTCTCTATACACTATAGCGTGTTAGTTTTTTTCCGTGGTTTTGTCACACCAGTTCATTGGCTATGACTTAGTTGTCCATCTCAAGCACTACCTGAACATTAAATAATTCAGCCATGGCCTGAATCCCCACAGGAGCAGCGCGGGCTTCGGCTTCCTCAACACTATGGCAGATGTTAGGAGTAATCGTGACTTGGAGTTTGTTTGCCGGTCAGTTGTGTACGTCGCGTGAGTTAGCTAGCTACTTAGTCGGGCGTGCATGCATGTGTGGGTCGCCATGGTGTGTAACGCGCATGCATGTAGACCGTTAGCAGCAGTACGCGTCCGTCACGTTGTGCGCGTGGCCGGGCGGATCGTGCGCGCTAGCTGCTGTGAGGAGGTGGGATGCGGTGTATATGTGCACACGCGCAGGTATAAACCCCCCAGACATGAGTTTGTTGAATGCGTGTGTGTGCCTCCAGGTTGTAGCCTGACATGGTATGGGCCAGCCAGTTGGATAATAGAAAACGGCGTCTGTGCCCCGAGGCATTTGAGCGTAGGCAAAATCCATTGTTGTCTCTTCTTTCTTCTACCTTCATTCGTGCGAGAGAGAGAGAGAGAGAGAGAGAGGGAGGGAGGGAGCTAGGCCCTGGCGCAAAGAGCAAGCTAGGGCTCGACAGCTTTTTGCAGATTGCTCCGTTGCTTAGCTCTTTTTTGCACTCAAGTGATTGGGCGGCGACTCCATGATGCGAGTGTTGGCTTCCCCTCCCTCTCCGTTGTGGCGCCAACGACTTTCCCATTGGCAACGTAGAGGCTGGGTCTTGGTGTGCTTGTAGGGGAGGCTCTCTTGGATTTGTATGAAGATTCGACGGCGACGGTTGTCTCTTTGGTGTGCTGGTCATTCGTGTCCGAAGCCGGAGACTTCCCGACCATCATGGCTGTCAACACAATGGTGCTTGCCCCGGGAGGAGTGGCAGCGGCAGCAACGCACCCTCAACTAGCTCTGGCGAGCGCGACCTTCGTTGGGTGGTATGAGGACCTTGCTGTAATCGTTATTTTACTTTCAGGATGCTTTGTATCACATCTGAATCTTCAATATAATCTGAAGGTCCTTTTCACAAAAAAAGAAGTGATGGGGCGGCTTGGAACATGAGCGAACGATTGATACAAGAAAAATATGTTACCGGGCAGCTAGTTTACTGAAGGAACGATGCTCAACAAGAATACAGGAATGCGAAATTGCCCACGTGGTGCTCATTATGATAGTATTGAATTACATGAAAGCACCCATCAAATGGTTGTTGTGGCGTGTTCATATTTAAGTGTGTGAAGAGAGATGAAACAATAGTAATTCGTAAAGAGGCCTCCACCTGACCAACGAGTAGCGCTTAGTTCATGGCTACGTTCATTTCGTTACATATTCAGCGTACAAAAGCTCTACACTTAGTTGAAATTGATTTTCCAATTCGCTGAAACTCACATGCATCTTAGGATTGGGAACCATCAGGAATTGTGAGTGCACACACAACATTGCCAAGGTGGTCAGATGAGGATGAACATCTACAGGGATTTTCCTTTCTTCCTAGCGCACTTTGCTACATAGGCACGACTCTAGAGGTTGAGAGTGTGCACACTATGAAGCGACGGAAAAAAGGAAAGAATTATACTTGTGCAGTTAAGCTGGATATGATGTAGGCTTATGATAGAGTGGAGTGGCATTTTCTGGAAACAATGCTTTTGGAGCTGGGGTTCCATGCGGATTTGATTAGGCTGATCATGAAATGTGTCACATCAGTGCGGTTCTCAGTTCGTGTTAATGGCGAGCTGCAGCCCTTCTTCACCCTATCAAGAGGGCTTCGGTAGGGGTGTCCAGCATCCCCCTACCTCTTCCTACTATGTGCCTAAGGCTTCTCGTCGCTCCTGAAGTATTATTGCAACTTTGTTGATGGAGGGATCAGAGTAAACTTCAGAGCACCATGGGTGAGTCATCTCTTGTTCGCTGATGACAGTCTTATCTTCATCAAGGCGAATACGGAGAGTGCAACAAGGTTGAATGAAATTCTAGAGATCTATGGGGAAGCTTCGGGACAATGTGTCAACAGGAGCAAAAGCTCGATTTTCTTCAGTCCCAACACACCCACATCTCTTAGACAGAGTTGAAGCAAACACTAGGAGTTCTAGTTGAAGCTTTCTCAGAGCGTTACCTCGGCCTCCCGACAGCTGTTGGTAAAATCAACAGTGGTACTTTTGAGTATTTAGGGGATAGGGACCGTGGTTATATGCAAGGGTGGTCAGAGAGGCTGTTTGCTTGCGCCGGTAGAGAGGCCCTCCTAAAATCTATTGTTCAAGCAATACCGGCATTCAGCATGAGTTGTTTTCTCTTGACGAAGAAGGTGTGCATGGGTCTGACCTCAAACATGGCAAAATTTTGGTGGGGGAGTTCTATTGACAGGAGGTCTCTCCATTGGATTGCATGGGACAAACTTGCTACACCAAAATGTAACGGCGGAATGGGCTTTCGAGATCTTTAGACCTTTAACTTGGCACTGCTAGGGAAGCATGGTTGGCTCTTCATGATGAACCCGAATTCCCTATGTGCCAGGGTTATGAAAGGAAGATACTTTCCCGACTCAGACTTCATGCACGCCTCGATACCGAACTCCTCCTCTGCGACGTGGAGAGCAATTGTGGCAGGTCATGAAGCTTTGCAGGCGGGGCTGGTGAAGCGGGTCAGCGATGGATCTTCCATCTCAATTTGGGAGGACAAGTGGATCCCTTCTACGGTCACAATGTCCCCATTTGTTACATCCAGCAAGTGCGACAGTACACACTGTCAATGAACTGATTGACACAGACAGTTGAACATGGCGCAGGGAGCTTGTCAGAGAGAACTTCACTGCTCCGGATGTGGAAGCAATCCTGAATATTCCGCTGCGGTGGGGAGGCGGTGAAGATTTCCTTGCGTGGTGATACGTCCATTTTGCATCATGCTTTTATATCGATATTTATTGCATTATGGGCTGTTATTACACATTATGTCACTATACTTATGCCTATTCTCTTTTATTTTACAAGGTTTACATGAAGAGGGGGAATGCCGGCAGCTGGAATTCTGGGCTGGAAAAGAAGCAAATATTAGAGACCTATTCTGCACTACTCCAAAAGTCCTGAAACTTCACGGGAGCACGTTTCAGAATATATAAAAATATTGGGCGAAGGAAGTACCACAGGGGGGCCACCCACCATCCACGAGGGTGGGGGCGCGCCCTACGTACCCCCTGGGCGTGCCCCTACCTCATGGGCCCCCTGGCAGGCCTCCGGTGCCCATCTTCTTCTATATGAGGTCTTTTGCCCTGGAAAAATCATAAGAAAGCTTTCGGGACGAAGCACCACTGTCTCGAGGCGGAACCTTGGCGGAACCAATCTAGGACTCCGACGGAGCTATTCTGCCGGGGAAACATCCCTCCGGGAGGGGGAAATCGTCACCATCGATCCTCTCATTGGGAGGGGGTCAATCTCCATCAACATCTTCACCAGCACCATCTCCTCTCAAACCCTAGTTCATCTCTTGTATCCGATCTTTGTCTCAAAACCTCAGATTGGTACCTGTGGGTTGCTAGTAGTGTTGATTACTCCTTGTAGTTGATGCTAGTTGGTTTATTCCGTGGAACATTATATGTTCAGATCCTTTATGCATATTAATTCCCCTCTGATTATGAACATGAATATGATTTGTGAGTAGTTACGTTTGTTCCTGAGGACATGGGAGAAGTCTTGCTATAAGTAGTCATGTGAATTTGGTATTCGTTCGATATTTTGATGAGATGTATGTTGTCTCTCCTCTAGTGGTGTCATGTGAACGTCGACTACATGACACTTCACCATTGTTTGGGCCTAGGGGAAGGCATTAGGAAGTAATAAGTAGATGATGGGTTTTGCTAGAGTGACAAAAGCTTAAACCCTAGTTTATGCATTGCTTCGTAAGGGGCTGATTTGGATCCACATGTTTCATGCTATGGTTAGGTTTACCTTAATACTTCTTTTGTAGTTGCGGATGCTTGCAAGAGGGGTTAATCATAAGTGGGATGCTTTTCCAAGGAAGGGCAGTACCCAAGCACCGGTCCAGCCACATATCAAATTATCAAAGTAATGAACACGAATCATATGAGCATGATGAAAACTAGCTTGACGATAATTCCCATGCGTCCTCGGGAGCGTTTTCCTTTATATAAGAGTTTGTCCAGGCTTGTCCTTTGCTACAAAAAGGATTGGGCCACCTTGCTGCACCTTGTTTACTTTTGTTACTTGTTACCCATTACAGATTACCTTATCACAAAACTGTCTGTTACCCATAATTTCAGTGCTTGCAGAGAATACCTTGTTGAAAACTGCTTACCATTTCCTTCTGCTCCTCGTTGGGTTCGACACTCTTACTTATCGGAAGGACTACGATAGATCCCCTATACTTGTGGGTCATCAAGACTCTTTTCTAGCGCCGTCGCCGGGGAGTGAAGCGCCTTTGGCAGGTGGAATTTGGTAAGGAAGAGTTTATATAGTTTGCTGAAATTTACTGTCACTTGTTACTATGGAACATAATCCTTTGAGGGGCTTGTTCGGGGTATCTTCTCCCCGACCAGTAGAGCAAAGAGTTGCTCCTCAACCTGCTGAACCTACTGAAAATGTTTACTAGGGTCACCTGCTGAACCTACTGAAAATGTTTACTATGGATTTGCTACCAATGATTACTAGGGTCACTGCTATCGGAACCATTCATTTACTTCAAGATTCGAACCTTTCTCGGGATAAGGTTCCCTATTCTTGGTTTACTGAAAATCATCAGACCAAAGGAGGAGCTTGGTTGAGGACTTTTACTGACGCCTGGACCGAAATGGCAACCTACACGGCATTTTTTTAATCAATGTAGAGGAAAGCCAGACACATGAGACCGCGTGTTGGGACATGCCATAGCCCCATTTTGGCAATCCTCTCTGCTGTCTTCAGGCTTTCCATTTATATGAAAAGTTCTATGAAATGTCAACGCTAGTGTGGTTGTCCTCTAGCTAGTGTCTCATGTGTTGTACTTGTACGTTTTGTATTTGACAACTAAAACACTAGTGCTGCTTGTCCATCTAAAGTATTGTAGCTTCATCACTCCTGTGAGTTTGAAAACTAAAGAGAGTGATTAGTACACTCCATCTAGTTGTTCCCTTCTCGGGCAGGAACTCAAACAGATCACGAGCAGCTAGAGGTTATCTTTATGCTGCCGTTCTTCTCATAAGCTTATATTTATATAAAATTACATTAGTACAAAATAAGAGCTATACTACTAGTTTCAAAGCAATGCACTGTATGATTTGTGTTAATTAATTCAGAGCAAAACGGCTCAAGTGGGACAGCGAGGCGGTATGGCAGGGACAACGAGGTGGCGCGCAGCGACACTGACCACAAGATGGTGGCAGAAACAAGTGAACCTATTTTTTCAGAGCAATTTCGTTTTTCAGACCACTAACAGCCGGCTGAAAATTTCTCAATAGCATAGGACAAGCTTTATGCTCACGCTGTTCGTTTGCTGCACATGACCCCCAGTTCTGCACCCGCCGACCCGCATCGGCCTCGACAAGCCCACCAAGGGCCACACCAAAGAACCAGCTCGTACACAAAGAGGTCGTCATCGTCGCAGCCAACCTCCAGCGCTCACCGCGAGCACCGGCCGCAGCCCCTAGCAAGAGCAGCCAGCCTCCAGCACCGTCGATGGAAACTCTGGCACACGAAGCAAGTCATGAGGCCACCCAGCCAAGCAACGCCTCGTGCACACATCGGCACCCGCCGCTCGAGATCCATCTGGGGTATATTTCTCCTACAAACTTTGCTATGCTACAAGCCATCCTGGGCTTTCTGCGTCTTTCGATCTGGTTCAAATGATTTATCTCACCGGCGATTTTTCACTCTGCTCTACAAATGTTGGGCACGACTACAAAGACATCTCCATCTTCACATGCTTGCACAGCTGCACTACAGAAGGCCCGTGCCCTGGAGAAGGGCTGGGTAGTAGTACTACATTGGATGACCTTGGTTTTGTCCCTAGTGTATGTGCTGCGTCTGACAAGCATGACATGGAGTACTTTCTACAGTGTGCATGAAACCGCGTTGTTCATAAGCTGAGTTAATGAATCAAAGCTTACCTAGCGGTGCTAGCCTTTGACTTCTGTTTGATACCGAAGAAAGGTCCGCATATAAAAACTGTTCAGTCAGTAAAACCCTAGGCTTATTATAGTTCATACACGCAATTGTTTTAACAGCAGATCATGCACATACTTAGCTGCAGCGTAATTGCTCAAATTCAGCAATCTTATGTGACGGCTTAGTGCCTTTGTCATGGTTTTGCATCCTATAGTTTTTTTTTAGAGAAACATCATATAGTTTCTATGTGGAAGTAGTATAACACTGAATGGATGAACCGTCCCCATCCCCGCGTCGCTCCTCTCAGGGCGATTCGGAAGGCGACGAGCCCAAGTCTGTCGTGTTCCCCTCACCTGGTCCTCCCACCCTTGCGGCATAACTGATGGGAAAATCATAGTAGTACAACATCAGCATGAATCAAGAGAACTAGAAAGGAAGAGCTTAATCCACTACGTTGTGTCAATGCAGAGATCCTCATCTCCATTCCAGCTAATCCATGCAGCACACAACTCATGCAGATGGGGAGGTAGCTTTTTTGCGGGGGCAGAGAGGGAGGTAGCTTTTTGGCAGGGGGCAGAGAGGGAGGTAGCTAATCCATGCAGCACACTTAGCTAATGCACACACCGTCAATTTACTTCAGTGCTAGCAGCTGGAGGCACGACTCTCTGACCCTGACAATTTATAAACCATAGAAGCAGTTATTTACTTATTTAATAAAAAGGATTAGGAGTGTGATGGGAGAGGAAATAAATCATCGATACGAACGAACACCCAAATTTGAACCACGAACCATGTAGGATGGAGAGTAAAGAAAAATCATCCATCTAGCTAGGTACAGAACTGCATACATAGGTGCACATGGAAAAAAACTAAAAGGGGAGGGGGGCACGGGTCTGCTCGTTGGCGGCGGCGCGGGCGCACAACTCCCTGATCTCCTTCCACTAGCTGATTAAGGTGGAATCGATGGAGGAGGAGAGGACGAAGAAGCGGACCTTGTGGGCGAAGCTAGCGATGGCCAGGAGGATGCGCTGGACGTGCTCCTCCGTCTCCGCCGTCGGCCGTTTCCTCCCCGTCCATCCCCGCGGTCGCGCTCGCAGATCGGATGATCCTCGTAGGCAAGGCCGCCACGGCCACAGGCCCACAGCTACGGTCCTTGGACGCTAGCTCGATGGGGCAGTAGTGAAGGGAGAGAGGTGGGGCGGTGAGGAGACGCGACGGTG
>NC_057797.1:694582758-694590392 GCF_018294505.1 Triticum aestivum
TCCTAATTTCATCTATAAGAGGAAATAACTATCAATCACATAAAATGAAAGAAATGAAATGAGGGAAAGTTGAGGGACCAGATCCCAACAAGAACATGTGGTCCTGATTGCCACCTCTAGAGTGAAACGCAATAGCTTTGCTTTTCCCTATATATATATATATATATATATATATATATATATATATATATATTGGCTTCGTGAAGGAGAAAGCTTGGGGAGGCTTAAGTCAATGTTATATTCATGCCCCAATCACAAGCTCTCAAGAGAAATTGTTATTCAAACTTTTTATGCTCGGCTTTCTCTTGATAATCACTCCATGCTTGATACTTCTTGTACCGGCTCTTTTATGATGAAGAATATTGAATTCAAATGGGATTTATTGTAAAGAATTAAACGCAACTCTGAAGACTAGGATCTCGAGAAGGTAAGGAGTCAGGTATAATACCTAAGTTTGATTATGTTAAATCTTTTATGGATACCGATGCTTTCCGTGAATTTATCACTAAATATGAACTTGACTCTGAGATAGTGCTTCTTTCTGTGAATCCTTTGCTACTCATGTTGATCTCCCTAAGGAGAAGTGGTTTAAATATAATCCTCCCATTGAAGTAAAAGTAGTTGCACCTATTAAAGTTGAAGAAAAGACTATCACTTATGTTGATCCTGTTGTTCCTACTGCTTATATTGAGAAACCACCTTTCCCTGTTAGAATAAAGGAACATGCTAAAGCTTCAACTGTGGTTCGTAAGAGTAATACTAGAACACCTACACCCTTTGAGCAAATTAAAGTTGAACCTAGTGTTGCTATTGTTAAAGATCTCTTGGCCGATAATATTGATGAGCATGTTATTTACTTCTGTGATGAAGCTACTAGAATTGCTAAACCGTACACTAAAAATAAACATAGACCTGTTGTAGGCATGCCTATTATTTCCGTTAAAATAGGAGATCATTGCTATCATGGCTTATGTGATATGGGTGCTAGTGCAAGTGCAATACCTCATTCCTTATATAAAGAAATTATGCATGATATTGTACCTACTGAGATAGAGGAAATTGATGTTACAATTAAGCTTGCCAATAGAGACACTATTTCACCAGTTGGGATTGTTAGAGATGTTGAAGTCTTGTGTGGGAAAGTTAAATATCCTCCTGATTTTCTTGTTCTTGGTTCCCCACAAGATAACTTTTGTCCCATTATATTTGGTAGACCCTTCTTGAATACTGTTAATGCTAGGCTAGATTGCAAAAAGGATGTTGTTACAATTGGTTTGGGAGATATGTCTCATGAGTTTAATTTTGCTAAATTTCGTAGACAACCCCATGATAAAGAATTTCCTAGTAAAGATGAAATTATTGGTCTTGCTTCTATTGCCATGCCTCCTACTGATCCTTTAGAACAATATTCGCTAGACCATGAAAATGATATGTTCTGAATGAAAGAAGGGAAATAGATGAAGTATTCTTTAAACAGGGTCCTATTTTGAAATACAACTTGCCTGTTGAAATCCTAGGGGATCCTCCTCAGCCCAAGGGTGATCCCGTGTTTGAGCTTAAACCTTTACCCGATACTCTTAAATATGCTTATCTTGATGAGAAAGAGATATATCCTGTTATTATTAGTGCTAACCTTTCAGAGCATGAAGAAAAGAAATTATTGAAAATTATGAAGAAGCACCATGCTGCTATTGGATATACTCTTGATGATCTTAAGGGCATTAGTCCCACTCTATGCCAGCACAAAATAAAATTAGATAAAGAAGCAAAACCGGTTGTTGATCACCAACGATGGTTAAATCCTAAGATGAAAGAAGTGGTAAGAAAAGAAATACTAAATCTTCTGGAGGCAGGTACAATTTATCCCGTTGCTGATAGTCAGTGGGTAAGTCATGTCCATTGTGTCCCTAAGAAGGGAGGTATTACTGTTGTTCCTAATGATAAAGATGAATTGATCCCACAAAGAATTGTTACAGGTTATAGAATGGTAATTGATTTCTGCAAATTAAATAAAGCTACTGAAAAGGATCATTACCTTTACCTTTTATTGATCAAATGCTAGAAAGATTATCCAAGCATACACATTTTTGCTTTCTAGATGGTTATTATGGTTTCTCTCAAATACCTGTGTCAAAAGAGGATGAAGAAAAGACAACTTTTACTTGCCCTTTCGGTACTTTTGCTTATAGACGTATGCCTTTTGGTTTATGCAATGCACCTGCTACCTTTCAAAGATGTATGACTGCTATATTCTCTGACTTTTGTGAAAAGATTGTTGAGGTTTTCGTGGATGATTTCTCCATTTATGGAACTTCTTTTGATGATTTCTTAAGCAACCTTGATCGAGTTTTGTAGAGATATGAAGAAACTAATCTTGTCTTGAATTGGGAGAAGTGCCACTTTATGGTTAATGTCTTGGGGCATAAAATTTCTGAAAGAGGTATTAAAGTTGATAAAGCTAAGGTTGATGCTATTGAAAAGATGCCGTGTCCTAAGGACATCAAAGGTATAAGAAGTTTCCTTGGTCATGCCAGTTTTTATAGGAGGTTCATTAAGGACTTCTCTAAAATTTCTAGACCTCTGACTAATCTCTTACAAAAAGATGTTCCATTTGTCTTTGATGCTGATTGTGTAGAAGCATTTGAAATACTTAAGAAAGCCTTGATTTCTGCACCTATTGTTCAGCTACCTGATTGGAATTTACCCTTTGAAATTATGTGTCATGCTAGTGATTATGCTGTAGGGGCTGTTCTACGACAAAGAGTTGATAAGAAATTAAATGTTATTCAATATGCTAGTAAGACTCTGGACAGTGCCAAGAGAAATTATGCTACTACTGAAAACGAATTTTTAGTAGTTGTATTTGCTTGTGATAAGTTCAGACCTTATATTGTTGATTTTAAAGTAACTGTTCACACTGATCATGCTGCTATTAAATATCTTATGGAAAAGAAAGATGCTAAACCTAGACTTATTAGGTGGGTTCTCTTGTTACAAGAATTTGATTTGCATATTATTGATAGAAAGGGAGCTGAGAACCCCGTTGCAGACAACTTGTCTAGGTTAGAGAATGTTCTTGATGACCCACTACCTATTGATGATAGCTTTCCTAATGAACAACTAGCTATCATAAATGCTTCTCATACTGCTCCGTAGTATGCTGACTATGCTAATTATATTGTTGCTAAATTTATACCACGTAGTTTCACATACCAGCAAAAGAAAACGTTTTTCTATGACTTAAGACATTACTTATGGGATGACCCACACCTTTATAAAGGAGTAGATGGTATTATTAGACGTTGTATACCTGAGCATGAACATGAACAGATTCTGCGCAAGTGTCATTCCGAGGCTTATGGAGGACACCATGCTGGAGGCAGAACTGCACATAAGGTATTCCAATCCGGTATTTATTGGCCTACTCTCTTCAAGGATGCCCGTAAATTTGTCTTGTCTTGTGATGAATGTCAAAGAATTGGTAATATTAGTAGATGTCAAGAAATGCCTATGAATTATTCACTTGTTATTGAACCATTTGATGTTTGGGGCTTTGATTATATGGGCCCGTTTCCTTCCTCTAATGGGTATACACACATTTTAGTTGCTAGCGATTACGTTACTAAGTGGGTAGAAGCTACTCCCACTAGTAGTGCTGATCATAACACCTCTACTAAGATGCTTAAAGAAGTTATTTTCCCGAGGTTTGGAGTCCATAGATACTTAATGACTGATGGTGGTTCACGTTTTATTCACGGTGCTTTTCGTAAAATGCTTGCTAAGTATGATGTTAATCATAGAATGGCATCTCCATATCATCCACAGCCTAGTGGTCAAGTAGAACTGAGTAATATAGAGCTTAAATTAATTTTGCAAAAGACTGTTAATAGATCTAGAAAGAATTGGTCCAAGAAACTTGATGATGCATTATGGGCTTATAGAACTACATATAAAAATCCTATGGGTATGTCTCCGTATAAAATGGTTTATGGAAAAGCATGTCACTTACCTATCGAACTAGAACATAAGGCATATTGGGCCATTAAAGAGCTCAATTATGATTTCAAACTTGCCGGTGAGAAGAGGCTTTTTGGCATTAGCTCACTTGATGAATGGAGAACCCAGGCCTATGAGAATGCCAAACTGTTTAAGGAAAAAGTTAAAAGATGGCATGACAAAAGGATACAAAAACGTGAGTTTAATGGAGGTGACTATGTATTGTTATACAACTCTCGTTTAAGTGTTTTTGCAGAAAAACTCCTCTCTAAATGGGAAGGTCCTTACATTATCGAGGAGGTCTATCGTTCCGGTGCTATAAAAAATCAACAACTTTGAAGGCACAAATCCGAGGGTGGTGAACGGTCAAAGAATCAAACATTATATCTCAGGTAATCCTATAAATGTTGAAACTAATGTTATTGAAACCGTAACCCCGAAGGAATACATACGGGACACTTTCTAGAACGTTTTAGACTCCGAAAAGGAAGAGGTATGTGGTACGGTAAGTAAACCGACTCCAAAACAGTTCTAATAGCGTTTTTTCTCCGTGTTGGAATATTTAAGAAAATAGGAAAATAAGAAGTAGTCCGGGAAGGACACGAGGCTTCCACGAGCGTGGAGACCTCAGCGCGCCCCCTGCCTCATGGGCACCTCATGTGCTCTCCGGACTCCGTTTTCTTGCACGATACTTCTTTTGGTCAGTAAAAGTTCATTATATAATCCCCCGAAGGTTTTGACCACCGTATCACGCAAATATCTCCTATTTTTGTTTCGAGCTGTTTTCTGCCAGGGTTGTCAAGGCCAGGCATCATGGCGTCTCCCTCCTCCAATAATGAGGGCAACGATGCTTGGCTAATAAAGACATAGCTGAAGAGAGAAGAACCTGGGGAGATCAACAAGGATGATGTTATCAAGAAGGCCATGGGAGATCAAGTTCCGGCAGTAGAAGACAAAGACATCCTTCAACCTCATCACAATCTCCTTACCCCAATGGAGATTGAAGCTTTCAAGATGACTGAGTTAGCTCGCATTCAAAACAAGTATCTCACAAGTGAAAATATTTTGTTGAAGGAGCATATCATCGCACTCAAGGGCATCATCCGCAAATTGGAGGATCTCCTATGCTCGATGTGCGACTATCCATCATCGCCATCATCTTCTTAACCAACAAAGAAGAACTGAGCATCTGGTATGGGCACTCCCCTTGGCAACTGCCAAGCTTGGGGGAGTGCCCTGGTATCGTAGGTTGGAAAAAGCGGTAGGCATAAGCGAGGCGGTTGGCCTTCACCTAGTGCCTAGGCGGTGCCTAAGCACCCTAGGCACGGCCTGGGCGGTAATATAGTTTTTACTCGTAATGTATTTGTGATTATTATATGGTCGTTGATACTTGTTTAGGGCATATAAATAAGTTAATTACCGTCTACTACCATTGGAATATAACCCGTTTGGCCATGAGAGTCCACCATATCTACCTATGGATTGAGTAAGATCCTTCAAGTAAGTTGTCATTGTTGCAAGCAATAAAAATTGCTCTCTAAATATGTATGATTTATTAGTGCGGAGAAAATAAGCTTTATACGATCTTGTGATGTGGAAGAAATAAAAGCGACAGACTACATAATAAAGGTCCATATCACAAGTGGCAATATAAAGTGACGTTCTTTTGCATTAAGATTTCATGCATCCAACCATAAAAGCACATGACAACCTCTGCTTCCCTCTATGAAGGGCCTATCTTTTATTCTTGTGTACTTCATACAAGAGTCATGGTGATCTTCACCTTTCCTTTTTACATTTTATCCTTTGGCAAGCACAATGTGTTGGAAAGATCCTGATATATATAGCTAATTATATGTGAGTTTTCATGAACTATTATTGTTGACATTACCCTTGAGGTAAAAGGTTGGGAGGCAAAACTATAAGCCCCTATCTTTCTCTGTGTCTGACTAAAACTTCATACCCATAAGTATTGCGTGAGTGTTAGCAATTGTGAAAGACTAAATGATAGTTGAGTATGTGGACTTGCTGAAAAGCTCTTATATTGACTCTTTTCGATGTTATGATAAATTGCAATTGCTTCAATGATTGAGATTATAGTTTGTTAGTTTTCAATGAAGTTTATGATTCATACTTGAAACTGTGAATGAATTGTTACTTTAGCATAAGAGATCATATGACAATATATATATATGTTGCTATTCTAAGAATGATCATGATGCCCTCATGTCCGTATTTTATTTTATCGACACCTCTATCTCTAAACATGTGGACATATTTTTCAATATCGGTTTCCGCTTGGGACAAGCGAGGTCTAAGCTTGGGGGAGTTGATACGTCCATTTTGCATCATGCTTTTATATCGATATTTATTGCATTATGGGATGTTATTACACATTATGTCACTATACTTATGCCTATTCTCTCTTATTTTACAAGGTTTACATGAAGAGGGGGAATGCCGACAGCTGGAATTCTGGGCTGGAAATGGAGCAAATATTAGAGACCTATTCTGCACAACTCCAAAAGTCCCGAAACTTCACGGGAGCACGTTTCAGAATATGTAAAAAATATTGGGCGAAGGAAGTACCAGAGGGAGGCCACCCACCATCCATGAGGGTGGGGGGCGCACCCTACCCCCTGGGCGCGCCCCCTGCCTCGTGGGCCCCCTGGCAGGCCTCCGGTGCCCATCTTCTGCTATATGAGGTCTTTTGCCCTGTAAAAAATCATAAGAAAGCTTTCGGGATGAAGCGCCACCGTCTCGAGGCGGAACCTTGGCGGAACCAATCTAGGGCTCCGGCAGAGCTGTTCTGCTGGGGAAACATCCCTCCGGGAGGGGGAAATCATCACCATCGTCATCACCATCGATCCTCTCATCGAGAGGGGGGCAATCTCCATCAACATCTTCACCAGCACCATCTCCTCTCAAACCCTAGTTCATCTCTTGTATCCGATCTTTGTCTCAAAACCTGAGATTGGTACCTGTGGGTTGCTAGTAGTGTTGATTACTCCTTGTAGTTGATGCTAGTTGCTTTATTCCGTGGAACATTGTAACACCCCGAGAATCATGCTACAGTAAACTTCCCCCCTAATGGTGGCCATGTCATCATGAGTACTATGCAAATTTCCACTTGTCCAAAGTCAAAGTAAAATTCATAGTTAAATTGCAAGTGAAATTATTATTTCTTCGAACAGTAAAGCAAAAATGTTCACAATATTCTATAAATTCCCTTGAGCATAGTCATGAATGATTCAACCTCATTTGACTCATTTAATTTCCCCAGGAAATTAAAATAGTTCCAAATCTGCATTTTTTAAAATGCTTTTCTATTTGTGAACAATCCAAATCCATTCAAACTCCTCCCAAATTTTTGTGACTGTGCCAAATATCATAATGTATTTATGTGGCCAAGTCCCACATTTCACAAAGACAAATTGGCACCTCAAAATATTGCAAACAGATTCTGTAAAAGAAAAACAAAGAAAAAGAAAAAAAAGGAAAAGCAGAGAAGGAGAAAAGGCCCCCCCCCCTCAACTGGGCCGACTGGCCCAACTGGCCACCGTGCCCCCCCCTTGGGCCTTAACCCACCAGGCCGTCCACCAGGTCGGCCCACCCCCTGCCTACACCACTCCCTCCCC